>NC_056728.1:952322448-952369948 GCF_019279795.1 Protopterus annectens
CCGGGCTGCGCAGATCTGGCGTACGCCGGTAGTGCACGTGGAATTAGATCATACCTGAATCGCTCAGCGGCCATATTTGGCGTTATAACACCTACGCTATGCGTGTGCCTGGCGCAAGCTTCATGAATCCCGGGGAATATGTTGTAGTATGCTTCAGGCAGTAAAATAACACCATGGTTTACTCTACACTGTAATGATTATAGGATGGTGAAACAGCAAAATAGTATAATTAGTTATATGGAATATTAAATGAAATTAGAGTGAGGCTGTGCAGTAATATCAGATGATCAGATATGGACTATCTGACTATCTAAAATTAATATCACCACACCCCCAGGCAAGAAATACATTAATATCTTATTCAATAAGTACTGCTGTCAAAATCTATCTATTATAATTTGTGGACTTATATTCCTACTGCATTATTTTACTACTGTTACTGTGTCATCTCAATTTAATATCTATTGTTACTTATTTCTGTCTTTTATACCATCTCAATTCAATATGTATATTGTTTTATAATTTTGTTCTATGCTTATTTGAGGCTGTAAATGTGCATTTGGAGCTTTTCTCCCCAAGCCTCCACTGAAAACAGACCCTTTCTGGCTGAGTCAGACACTCTCAGTAAACAAATGTTAAATAAAAATAAATACATTATATTTAGATGAGAAGTAGTTTAACTGTGAAACAAGTTAGTTAAAGAAGATGTGATACAAGAAATCCATAGGTTTAGCAATATGATAGTGATTAGTAAATATATTTCGTACTAAAATAATAGTTTGGTCAAATAAGAAGGGAAAGCAATAACTCTTTATGTACACGGGTTATGATTAGTCATAAACCTGATGTGCTTAAAGAGGAATGGAGTCTGTGGAGGTAAGGAGGTACAAGAAATGGTTGAAGTGCGCAAATGTTTTACCAGGAGATGACCAGGAACAGATCCATAAGTCTTTCAGGAACTGTTTTAATCTTAACTTTGAATGCATGAAGGTTGTTATTAATTCTCAGCATCTGTAACAGACTTCCTGATTTTAGTGATACAGCTGGAAAATGAGACATTACCAGATGAGTTGTGATGTGTGTTGTGAGGAATAGTTTTTGTACTGAACAAAGGGGTCCGTCTGGAGAGAAGTGCTGGAGGATATCTTTGGGACTGGATATTTTTCTGGTTTGTGAACTATGCAGTAAGTTATAAATAGTTAAAAGTAAATGAGGTAGTTGGGTAGTTCAAGCTACTTGAGATGTTTAAAGACCTGTGTAGTCAGACCTGCATAACTGGATACAAGAAAAATATGCTACTTTTTGTTGCATTGTTGTAGTTTTTTTTTTTAGTTGCCTGGAGATTAATGAAAATTGTAGGGATAAAGGAAAGCAGATACTTAGAGGCTAACATTTTTTAAGGTCTGTAAGATAGTTTTTGACTTTATATAGAGTGCTATATATGCATGTTGAATTTCAAGTGTAATCTGTTATGACCCCTAATAGTTTTGCATGGGAGACCACCTTTATTTTGTACCATTTAAAGAAGTGACTGAGAAATTTGCTTTATATGCAATGTTTGATTTGGGAAAGAAGAGGAGTAATTTTTGAATTTTGGATTCATTAGCAATTGGGAGTTGTCTAGACTGGATTCAATGGATATAAACGATTCTTGGTTAATCTGTTGGCTCAGTGATACATTTGGGATGGAGCATATGAGTGTAGAATCATCTGCATATTTGATTAGGGTTAAGCATTTGGATGCAGTGACTATTAAAAAGTAATGAAGCTAAAATGGACCATTGTGGTTCTTCAACATTGATACAAAAGATAGACAGACGAGTATTCTGATTGTCACTTAACTGTCTGAAACTCTGCAGTCAGATACTTGCAAAAACACTGAAAGGTAGATTGAGAGAGGCCTAGTGTATAAAGTTTTTGTAGTCATTCCTAATGTGAGAAAGTATCAAAACCTTTTGATAAGTCTAGAAATAAATGCAACCATGTTGATGGTATTAGCAAAAGTAAATAGGGCAGTGATTGTGCTGTGGTTTGGGAGAATGCCATGTTGAATGGAGGAGAAGTTGAAAGTGTATGGGATGATGAAAAAGCTGACTGTGTATACATTTTTCTAGGATATTGGATAGTATAGCAATTGGTCTATAAGCTTCTGTACAATTTCCACCTTTGTGAAGTGTAAGGATGAATGTTTTTTTCCAAAGGGATGGGCAGTAGGATTCCTTGATAGCTTTATGTATTGATACAGAGCCTGGATATGCAGTGGTGTCTGCTGCTGCTGTTTTGAAGTGTTTGGAGAGTAGCCTGCCATTTCCTCATCTGTCAGCAGCATAATAACAGCAGGGACCCAGAGGCAGAGTAGCAACATCTTCATACTTACTGACAAACACTAAATCAACTACCAAAATATAAAGGTTTGAGGCAAATTTCACAAATCACAAGGTTGCCAGTACTCTCACACCTGAAATACCACAGTGACACAACATGTGCACTGTGGCAACATATGCTGAGGTTTTGTATGTAGTGAAGAAATACACTGCACCATAACCATACAAGATAGCCCAAACCCTACCCATGCGATCCAGCCAGCAACAAGACGTGCACCTAAGCTCTGAATGCTACTAGTCATGGCTGCCACACATAGCATTATGTTATCATCGTAGGTGACTCCATAATGAGACAGACCAAGACTCCACTCACCAGGCTTTGCAAGGAGAGGATGATAGTTAGCTAGCAGGATTTGAGTCCCTTCACTATACTTATGCTTGTAACATGGTTGTAACCCATGTGATTGTGGGTGATAGCTGTGCACTTCCTTGGAACATATTATGAAAGACGTTGAATTCTCTGAATATATTTCTGAGAAAAGCAAGCGACTTGACTTAAGTTAGATCTTGCTATCCACATGGTTGATGCCACAATATAAACAAAGAATAATTGATGTCAGTAAATGATTTGGCTAGTGATATCATTCTAGCGGGATCCAGTATGGATGGTTATAGAGAATGGTGGCCTTCAGTTGACATGCTTTTCACAGAATCAGCTGCTCAACAAGGATTCTGCACACCGGTCAAATATTTTCTGGCCCGGTATCACACTTTCTAGACAAAGTCAGTCTCCTACTTCTATCATATTATCAGAACTTGCCCATATTTAAGTAGCCGTAGTCAATGCTAAAAGCCTAAACAAAATGACGTAGCAATGAGATGCTTTCCTCCCCCTTGAAAATATTACTGTCTGCAGTGTAACAGAAGCATTACTTCAGTGAAATGAAAGCACTCCTTCTAGATGGGATGTCTCTGCTTAGCTTTCCTTTAGACCTTCCTTGACACATGGCCTATATCAGGCAGGGGTAGATGTCATTTTTTATTGCTAACCCCATCAACTCTCACTTTTTCCAGAACAACAACAACCTAGAGTTTTTACATAATTTGGATACTGCAGAATTATTCCTTTTTACATCATGGCTACTTATAGAACCACTTCCATGATGCCCAGATCCCATGATGTGTTTGTCAACAATACAGTATTACAAACTGTCAAACCAAGCTTGATTCCTCTACACAATTTCAACTATCCATCCATACATTGGCTAATCTATACCACAAATAGCAAATATGCCCAGTATCTTCTGATCTCATGAACACTAATTCTGTTGACTAATTAATGCTTACAATAACCAATGGCCTAAAGCTTGTAGACCTGATTGTCATGAATATATTACTATACACCATGCCTGCAATTATTGCCTCAGTGGTCAAATTTGACAAAACATATGGTTGCATTCAACATAACATCCCACCCCATTATGCTAGTATACCCCACTCTTTTCATGGACTTTTTCAAGGCAGCCTATCACTAGTGTCTGATATCATGAAATGTAAAGGCTTCTCACCTCATGATGACCTTGTAGCTTAAATAGTCACTTATAGAAGCATTGTTTCTCCCAGCTAATCTCCTGTATTAAGGCCTGTGTTTTTGTACACCAAAAGTAAAGTGCCAAGAAGCCTCTGTGGTGGACCTCAGAATAACTAATGTCTACAACAACATAGAAAAGCTTTTAGCCCTAAAAAATAAGCCCCCCTCCCTCACCATGCACACACACACTGAAATCAAACTCAGGAAAGTAAACAAGATCAAAACTTGAATGCCCAAGTATAAGTTGAATAATGCTAATTAATCTCAGAGATAATCACAACGCCTTCCTCAACTACAGCGTGAAACAAAAAATTATGCTCAGCACTGCAAAGATCCAGAAGATATTGCCACATAGGGGTTTTTAGTATGAACCCTTATCTTTCGGACCACCTTATAAACTTACTTACCTTGTTTATCCATATGTTATGTCACTAAAACCTAAACAATATTTCTAGTGGTTTCCTTAACAAAGGGTGCCCAGACACTGACCCTGATTTCCACAGACTGATTAAACTTGCTAATCTCATTTATAAAGTAATGGAATGTATTATTGCCAAATTTATTTACAAGCATATTTGCAGCCTGCAAACTTGGCTTTGCAAAGGGCAGATTCTGCAAAAACCTGCTAGTGAATTTCTTTGAAAAAGTTCCAAAGGCACTAGACTAAGGCAGCTCAGTGCTTTCCTCATGCCTAGACTTGGCAATGGCTTTTGACCCAATTCTACACCCCACAATCACTGACAAACGAATCCAACTAAATATTAACCACGTATTACTCAGTGGACAGCAAACTTGCTAATGGATTGATGACCATTATGGTAAGAAGGAGCTCTGTCCCCAAAAATGATGTGTCACCAGTGCATCCCTCAGGGTTAAGTTGACAGCATGCTACCTTTCAGTTTATACTTTACTGCCATCCAGATTGATGTCAAAGGTGCCTGGCTCATCACATTTACTGATGATTATGTACTGGGATTTGTCATCAGCATACCAAAATTCAAGCAAATTCTCCTGATGATGTCCAGACTGTGGGCTAAAGCTTAATACTACAAAATGGAAAATCGTTCTATATGGAAAATAAGACCACCCCTGTAGTTATCACATCCAGGACAACTCACTAAAAACTGACACTCTTCTGTTCTGGGACAATGAACTTTTTCAGCCAGTATCTATCGACTTTTGTGCAAATCTCCTTCTGCTCATCCCTACAAATTGATAGTGGAATATGCACAGAAACTAGAGTCCCACTCTACCCTAACCTATTTATTAATTTAATTTAATTTAATTAATTAATTAATTAATTAATTAATTAATTAATTAATTAATTAATTGTTTATTTGTCTTTGTTTACCAGGAATGTCCAACTGGGCAAAACCCATTTTCAGTGGCGGCTCAGGAGAAATCCTCCAGCAGATTCATTTATGATACTTACAACAAAACTTTTTTTTTTTTTTTTTGCAAAGCTACATTACAGAGAAAGTTCTTAACATATCTAGGTACAAACAGATAATTGTTCTGTAGTGACACTATACCTGACATTAAATTCCAAGTCTAAAGTGTTAAAGTGTTTGGTATGTAAGCTAGTCATGAAATATAATGCCCCCTTTTATGTCTCTAACAGTCATATGGTCCATATAGGAAAAAAAAGCATAGTATTTTCTGACCAAAGAATCTCAGGTATGAGCTCATTAAGTTATCATAGAATTTTGGAAAGCTCCTTCACTCATCATGGTCTCTTACTGTCTTCTTTGTGGTGATCTTTATTTAAACACCTGACCAGAGCAGCATTTATTTTGCTAAACTGTTCCTGATTATTGTCACTTTAACTCTTCTTTTTGTATAGCATAGAGCTTGGAGTCAGATGGACTCTGTCATGGTCTTGTATAATGCTTAATAGGCTCTCTTTATAGCCACCTGCTCTGACGTCCTGTAAGGACACCTCAGAAGATCATCTAAATGGGCCATAGGTGCAAGTGTGTGTGTGTGTGTGTGTGTGTGTGTGTGTGTGTGTGTGTGTGTGTGTGTGTGTGTGTGTGTGTGTGTGTCTGCGTGTGTCTGTGCAAGTGAGTGGTACGGATGAACGACTACAGCAGGGCTAGCCACCCAGTGGTGCAAACCTTGGCTCGAGATGATTGTCACTGTTGAAGTGACACCCTGGCCCATGTGCAAAATGGGGAAAAGGGGTTGAGGATGGATGGATGGATGAATCTTGTTATATTAATTTTGTGATAATGCACTTTGAAAGGCAGTGGTAGCAACTTTATGTCTGATAGTTAATATTTTGATTACATGGTAAGAATGATAAGTGTAAGTCTGATGTTTTAGAAACAACTTTTTTTTTATGTACTCCACTGCTTATCAGCTTATAAGTTGCTCTCAGTTTAACTGGAGTGTGAAATAATGCATTTATCGAATGTGTAATATTGCATTCAACTGATGTACTATAAAACATTTAATTAATCTATGTGGTATTATAAATTGTGAAACATTACAATCTAGTCTTCAGTGCTACAATCAGGATTGTGTAAATGCTTCCACATGTACTAGTTTGTACCATCCTAGCCCTCTTCTTTATAGTGTATCATTCCTTTGCATCTTTACCTGTCTTACCTCTCACTACCTTCCTTTTAACAGTACCTCGCTAACCAGTTCCCTTTAATATTCTACGATAGGCTTGAAGCCCACTGCCTGTCCAAGACAAATGGCATTATTAGGTAGTGTCCATAGGCTGCTTAATTTTATGTGTAGATATAGCATGATAGAAATATAGGTATTGCAAAAGGTTGTCCTTACATGGTTTCCTATCTCATCTCTTCTGCCAATGTACTCATTAATGTTTCAGTCAACAGCAGAGTGCTGACTGTCTCACTGATGTCCCTTTTGCCTTTATTTATTTATTTATGTATTTGCAGTTTGTTAACTGGGAAAGTCCATTGGGCCAAAATGAACCAGTTTTCGATGGAGGCCCGGGGAGAAAAGCTCCATATACAATTATTACAAAGCTAATATCAACCAAGTTAAGTACAATGCAATTTTCAAAACTACTATAAACACAGTAATATAGAAGACAGAATAATAACATTTGAGCAAGGTGTTGTAAATAAATAAATAAATCTGTACGTCTGACACATACCTGCAGCAGGACAAACAAGGCAGAAATGGGGCATACAACTGTAATGATTCTAAAAATCTTAGTGACCTATAAAATTAATTGCAACTGTGTGTCACACAACAGGAATAACTTAACAACTGCAGAATTTCAGAAATATCTTAAAGAGAACTAAATAATATCAGAATGCCCAATATTTCAAAACAACCACTACCAAAATTAGCTTTGTTTACATTACAAGCACTCGTATCATGGGTAATAGGGCTAATATTCCTCCTGTGTAGTCATTGCTGTAATAATTTTCCAAACAAATCACAATACACCTCCAGCTGTTCTATACAAGGCCATTTTAGAATAAATACTGTGCCTATTATAGCCATCAGTACTTCCTTGTTAATGAAGCTATATAAAAATAAATAATTAATAGAAACAATTAAATTGTAACTATTTCAGTATCATTTACTGGCTATTATACAATGCCTGGCCATTAATATTCAAAAACGAGCACACTGATTGGTCAGCCCAACCAGAGTGCCCATTGTAAATCCGAGAATATACCAACGGAAAAAGGTCTGGTCGCCATTAGTATATCTCGTAAGTGTTTTACTTTTTTTTTTTTTTTTTTTTTTTTTTTTTTATTTATTGAAAAAAAAAAACTGAGAGAGATGGTGCAGACAAAAATAAAAGGATAATCAGGTATGTTCTGCAAACTATACAAACTTACCTGATTATCCTTTTATGTTGTCTGTCCCAGTTCTCCTTCATTCGTTAAAACTCTCCCAGTTTCTTTTTTTGTTTTGTTTTCAATAAAAAAAAGCAACAGAGATCTTCCTTTCTCCGTTGCTTCCTTTGCACAGCACTGATGTACTGCGTAAGCGTGGAAACACAAGTCCCATACGCATGCGGAGTACCTCAGAAAAAAACCCAGGATTCCACAAAAACATGGAAGGGCAATATGGAGGCATTATACAAAGACATTATTTAAGAAAAGTAAGTATTTTTTTCTTAAATAATGTCATTGTATAATAGCAATAACCAACTCCGTGGTTGTATTATATTGAAATTTACCCAAGGCTGGCTTTATTTAATCACTCGGGCTTCACCCTCATCATTAAACCACACCAACCATGGGTAAATCTTCAATATACCACACCATGTTGTCAGTTATTGCTTAAATATACACCTCCTGCTATGTGGAGACATCCAATATAACTTAGCAGAAATCATTATTCCAATCATGGAATAAAAATATTAAATTAACACCAGAAGCATTTGTAATAAAATAACCAGCTGTGTTACTGTTTACCACAAACCTAGCATCTTAGACATACATAAAATGTTACAGAAGTCCAACATATCAGATAAAGAAATACTTCCACCAAGGAATATCGACAGAGCTGATAGCCTTGTAAAAAGGGAAAGTAAAATGTGTAATATATCATATATATCATAACCGACTCACCCTTAATATTGCACATGTTGTCATCCTTTTGTTTTACATTTCTAACTTTGTCTCACTAACTTAACTCTAAACTCTTTCACAAAGATCAGTATAGCTACAGTTTACATTCTACCATAATTTTCAAACAAAAATGACAACTCTAGAGGATATTCTGTCTAGTTCTCAATAAATATAAAACATATTGCCCTGGTATTGGGAGATGTAAACATAGACTAGCAGATCCTAAACTACACACCTGACCCAGCAAATCAACATCTTCAGCTTCACCTAAATAATCACAGAAGTAAAAAGAATAGATACAAGCACTGGCAAACAAAGCATTTTCAGCTGGATATTATCTATCCAACTCACTCGGTGACCATCCTCACAATTCTGCCATGAGGGGATATGAAAAATCCTCTAAAACCCTGACTTTCAATTGGGTTTGCTCTAGAAGACATTCTGATATTCTCAATAATGTATTTAAGCAATGTAACTGGCTCCATTTGAAACACTATTACTTAGATGAAGCAATTAACTAATATAACCTCACTTCCCTATAAGTCCTAAACTACTTTGTCTCTGCTTGCACGAAGAAGGTGCAATTTGTATCCAATCTTTGCAACAATTAGGAAGTAAGTGAAAGATCTGATAGAGAAGAACAGACAATCCTACTTCCCTCAACTACCAAATAAACATAAACACAATCCTAAACAATACTAGGCATATACTGACAAACTTGTAAAGGGGGGACACCTTGCCCGCTTACTTAGGAAACTCTCATTAGCAAACATTTCATAGTTATAGCCAACTCACTCATACAGCAATCCAGTCCACTAACTCCAGACAGTTACTATGCTACAGCCTAACTAATACAAAGCGTTATAAGACACTGGGCAGGATTCACAAAGCCTCTGTGTAAGAGTTACAAGGCTTACACAGAGGCTGCAGTTAAACGGTGTGACGTCAGCATGTCATGCATATGCATGAGGGCATGCTGAATCACACCTAAGGCTAACACGGTCCGTGGAAGACAGTAGGGGCATGTCCGTAGGGCGAGTCCTGCAAACGGACACACCCCCAGAAGATAAAAGTCCCGAAAGTAAAACCCCACGACAGAGTCCATGTAAATGTGAGTAAACACAACACAACACATGCCCTCACAGACTATGAACATTAAAATGTATAAATGAACATCTTATATATTTTTTTTAAGTTGTAAAGATGTTTGCCCGTGAGTGCACTCGTTTGCGGGGGCGTGCCCGTCGCTTAGCCACAGTTAGCAGTCAGTGGAAAAGCATATAAGAACTAAATATGCAAAGTAAGCCAAGAAGCAATAGCGTAGCGGTAGATACGTCGGCTGAAGAGGAGGCAGTCATGGTTCAAGCCCCCACAACATCAATTTTTATTTTTAGTGAAATAAGCACAAAACAAGTCCCTGACATATATGTACACATATAAAATTATATTTTATGTAAAATGTAATGAAATGGGCCATGTATTTTGAAGAAATGTGAGATAATAAAAAAAAAATGTCAGATGTGCCTATAGCTGAGCTACAGTCTAACAAGTTGAGTACATCTGCCTGTAGGTGAGCAGTGTTTTAACAGGTTTAAATTGAGTGCCTGTAGGTGAGCAGTGGTTTAACAGGTGTAAAATGAGTGCCTGGGGTTGAGCAGCTTTTTAACATGCTGAAACTGTGTGCCCGTAGCTGAGCTGAGCGTAATACGCGTGCTGACAGCCAAACCATGTGTAAACCAGCATGATCCCTTTACGCTGAGCTGCGCACCGCGTCAACAAGCTAACCGACGGGCAACGTTGAGCAAGCTGTATCAAAACTGCCTTTACACAGACACACCTCCTAGCCTGTGTAGACAGACATAAAATATAAAAAGCAATGGCCAGGTTCGAACCCAGGATACCATGCACCATAGTCAAAGTACTGAACCACTAAGCCATGACAGTTGCACTTAGAAATGCAGTAATAGCATATATATAGGAATGAATAGAAAGAGGAGCATGACAAAGCAGGTTTTGTGAAGCTGATACAATTCCAAAATGGCCAATCACAGATAAGTGCAGGAAAAACTGCATATATAAGCCCCATAGGCGGGAATACACAGCATAACTGATTGTAGAACCGACTTGCAGCCAGGATGTCAGGTGTAGGTGAGGGTAGTTGCTTCCGAGCACAGAGGTGGGGCGTTGAGGAGTCCAAATATATGGTTTGGCTCATCGTCCATAATCATGAGGCCCAACTCATGCAGGGCCAGGTCCTGTGGGGAGCATATAGGGCTGAGGCGTGGGACCGGTTGGCTCATGATCTCACCAGTGCCACAGGAATACCAAGGACTGGTGAGCAGGTCCGTCACCACCATGCGGACCTGAAGAGATGGAAGCAGGACCAACTGAACCTTTGAATCCAGGAGGCCCGGCAAATGCCCAACGCCCCACTACTGAGTAAGTTACATGTAATTATTTATGTAAGAAATTAACCTAGCTGATATTATGGAGATGTGTATTCTAATATTACTTTATTTATATTACAGCTGCAGGTGTCCGTTCTGCGAACCGTCGAGCCTATGGCGATAGGCTGGCACGGTTGCGCCACCAGGCAGGTCAGTAATTCTCTCCCTGCAACTGTAAATAAATATATAAGTATGACAGTTAGCAAGAGAGTGCAGTGTAGTCACTAATTAATAAAATGTGCAAGTAACAGTGTAAGAGGGTTTGCAAGTATTGCTTGTTTACAAAAGTGTGATGCAGCCTGTAATCCAAACATAAAAATGAAACAAGTCTGAAATAAAGATGTCCCACCTGTAATATAATAGTACATAACCTGCAGCAGGCTGAAAAGTACAGCTGCAGAAGCTGAGTAAAACACATGTGTGAAATATATCCCTGTTGAAATACAGAAACATGACAGAAGTGAGACTGTTGGAAAGGATTGTTATAACTACAGGTAAAACATGTCAATAAAGCCTAGAATTAAGTACCATCCTGAATTGTAAAAATAAAACAAGTGAGAGAGTGTGAGGAAGAGATATGAATCCACCAATAAAGTAGTAATAACTCCTGAATAAAGTATACTGCAGTCAGTACAGAATGAAATGAATGTGACAGGCAGAACCAAACAGTAACATGTGTTGAAAACGGTACCGCAGCTGGAATGTGTGTCCCAAAATCTGGATATGTTGCTCTCAGTCTGCAATATGCAGATAGTATGGTTGTCTGAAATACCAAACATCCACAGTTGTCTATAGCTATATAAAGCAAATGTAGCAGGATGATGTAGCTGAACAGAGCCAGATATGAATGTGTATGAATAAAAATGAAAATGTATATTGATGTAGCAGTAACATTCCTATCACCAACCTGAAGTAGTTAACTGTAGGCAGAACTGTAGTGTGTATATATCTGCAGCTATTAGAAATGTACAGCATATGTATTCGTATTTGAAGTTGTTAATTAAATTTTCTTCACCCTACCCTATAACCACATATAATCCATTCCATGTGAAATTGGTATGTGCAATCACAATTAACACCCCTGGACATTTGTCCTGTTGGTTCATACATATTTGCATGTACGTTGATGCATCTGCCCTGTTCATATATCCAAACCTGATGGCCTGTTGCCATCAATCAACCCTGCATGTTGTTGGATTGTGTATTGCTGTTCAAATTATGCATGTGTTATGCTTGCTGTTCAGTGGTTTGAATATATGGGTGTTTGGTTAATGGGAATACTAATGCATGCTGTTACAACTAATTGTTAATGGTATTGTACGTTACTAACCCAAACTGTCATAACATAATGCAAAACATAGGACGACAGGGAAGGCGGGTTCCAGCGGACCCACCTCTCCCTCCTCAGCTGGCGAGTGCACCTGGCAGTAGTGCCCAGGCTGGACCCTCCTCCGGTGGCCCTGTGCCACCTGCAGGTGGAAGCGCTGCAGGGGATGGGGCTCGTTCCCCCTCTGCAAGTGTGGCCGGAGGAGAACATCCATTCACCCTCCTTAATGTCCGGACTGTGGTGCGTAGGGAGATCCGGGATGCTGTTCTTGGGCCCCTATGCCAGCTTGATGCACGGGTGGCACAACTCACGGGTGTGCCTGTTGCCCGTCCTACACAGCCCCCAGCACAGTCCCATCCTGGGCAGTGAAGGCACAGTGGCAACTGCCCATGGGTGGGGATCTCAGTTCCACTGTTGCCATCTGTGGGCTCATGGGCTCGAGATATCCAAACATCCGTCCCCGTCTATTGTGTAACCCCCTCCACACGTGTCATACACCGCCCCTGTATGCGTCTTGTTTGTCTTGTCTGTTAACCTACCCAACCTACCTTCCTAGCTATACCGACTTCCTGTACCTGACATACCACTCTCACCTGAAAAAAAAAAAAAAGGGCACTCTGTACCCACAAAAAAATTATGCCCCATACATAGCTGCCCATTTTGCAGACATGTCTGCTGGACATGTAAACTGTCAATTACACTTGGCTGTACAACAAGTATTATTGTTGTCCTTACACCTCTCTCAGGGGTGGAAGGTTTCAAATGTCACACCAAATTACAAACATATGCACAGCTGTTGCTGATGAAGAAATGGGCAGCTATGGGCCTTACCTACATCCCTCCTGCAAAACCCGAGCTTGTTTCCCTACTGTCCTACCCTCTTTGTGACCCCTTTTTCACCACTTTCCTGTCTCCCCATTTTCATTTCTTTCAAAGAAATTAGCGCGGGTGTGCGCAAGAGTAAGCACTTTTAAGCAGTTGTATGCGGGTATGCACGGAGCTGAACGCCAGTGCGCATGCGTGAGCTCCGCGCAAACCAGCGCTAACCCGCTTACAACTGCTTAAAAGTGCCTTAGTCACTCTGAATGATGAGGCCTGTAGTCTGCTCAAAAGCAAAATAAAATCCCACTGTCAGTCCCGAACCCAGGACCTTGGAAACAGTAGTCTGCATGACTTACCACTAAGCCATGACTCCTATATAAGAACATTGTGCTACAATAAATATATCATGCAATAGTAGGAATGAATGTAAAGGGAATATAGAATGTGTAGTACACAAAGCATGTCATGTATATTTACTGTCAAATGTAGTGGATTTCTATATAGTAGTGTGTGAACAGAAACAGCCATGCTAGTTGGTAGCTAGTAGGTAATAATTTCACTGTAGCACCTTGCAAGCCACACACATACTCTCACAGCAGGATAATCACTGCCCATACCCCACAACCTCTTACAGCAACACATCCGGACTAAGTAATAAAAAATGTGGAGCAAAGGCCCAAAAACAGGAACACATTTCAAATATTGCTCCGACAAACTTAGACAGTTGAGAGAGTAACAGGTTTTGCATTATGTTGGATGTTTGGAAGGGTACGACATCTGAAACTGAAATGTTTGTCACTATAGTCTGACTTGAGCCCTGAGTGATTTGCCAGAAAAAGCTGTTTATGAGATATGGACCAAAATATGAGGCAAAAATGTGGACATCCTTCAAATATCTGTACACTTGAGAGGTCTGACACTGCCATATTTGAATAGTTAAGAGCCTAGACATAGCAACAGTGACTGAGTTACAGGGATGCCCCACAGACTCCCTGTGAAATGTACAAACAGTAGGCAGAAAGGTGTTACAACACATGCAATGGTAACTATGAAGTACTGAAAGTATGCACCACTTGCATGGCAGAAATAGTGTAGTAATACATATGCTCATGCTAACCCACAGTCACAACTGCAGAATACCAGACAATTTAATGGGTGTACCCCACTGATATGTACCATTCCATGAGGCAGATAAAAGATGCACCTGAGAGTCTCTGGGGCCTGCTCAGCAGCATACTCAAATACCCTAATAGATGTCAAGGCCCACACCATGGCCAGACCACACTGCATGCAGTAACACCCTAGCAGATATAGCAAGCATTCCAAGGTGTGAATGTACATGGAAAATAGGAAAGCCACAGCAACACACTACAGTCAAGACACCTAGCAGGCATACAAGTAGTGAATGTAAAGGGCAAATATTGAAGCCATAGCAACAAAGTGCAAGAGCCACTGCTATATACCAGTTACACCACATGTCCCACAGGAAAGCACACCCCCCCACATTAACAGTAGTAGTAGTAGTCTTAGGTGTCAGTGTACCTACACACTTAGTACAGGAAACTGGAGAAATGAATGGAGAAATGTTAATCTACAACACAGCCAGAAATATGAGAGAGATACTAACCTTTACACTCACAGAACAGTGTCCACCGCATACCAGCATGGTCCCTGGCCTTAACTCTGAAAGGGCTACGCCTATCTCACATACCTTTTTATAGCACTGTCCTGAAATCACAGTGAGAACTGCAATCAGTACACAACTGGCTGCATGCAATTAGCAAATGCTGGCTAACAACTGGTGCAGAGGCCATCACATGTCATATGCAGATACCTACAAAAGCATGCTGTACTCCCAGTCCACACATGCAATACTTTCATTGCACCCTCTGGAGGTAGGGAGAGAGAGAGAAAAAAAATACACAAACAAAAACACTTAACAAAACCTACTAGAAAACTGACATCTGTCAACTGGAGCAGCAGCAGGACACCGATCCAAAAGGCAACGCAAGCAGCTGTGACAAACACAGATAATGTAAAGTAATACTTTAAAAGTCTACATACTGTGAACCCTCCATATGTGTCATTGGTCTGTATCTATATGTATATGAAGATGTGCATAGGGCAGGGGACATACAGCAACTATCAGTGAAGGCTGTACATACATATGTATGTGAAGGCATCTATGTGCAAATATCAGTGTAGGTTGAATGTAGGTTGTAGTGCAATGTACAACGTAGGTTTCACAGTTATGTATGTTTAGCAGTATGTTAGTGTGTGTATACAGTTTTGTAAACAAACATGTTGATATACCTATCTATCATATGGATACGTATGTATGTCAATATATGTATGTATGTGTGTATATATATATATATATATATATATATATATATATATATATATATGCATATATGTATACAGAGATGGAAAGGGATGTAGGAATACGTAGACAGATGTAGATAGATAGAATATGTACAAACATATATATGTAATACACACATACAGATATAGATATATGTAGATACATATACATAGACAGATCTGACTATCTACAGATATGACTGTATATGACTATCTCACACTCCCCCTGTCCCACCCCCTCTGTCACTCTCACCCCCTCTCTGTCACACTCCCCCCCCTCCATATCTATAGCAATATATGTACATTGACATATATATGTGTATATGTGTATAAATATATATATATATATATATATATATATATATATATATATATATATATATATATATATATATATATATATATATATATATACATATATATATATATATATATATATATATATATATATATACATATACTGCTCAGATAAGCTCCACGTGGGTTTACAGAGTGGTCCTAGCAGCAGGGAACTCAGAAAAGCGACTACCTTCTGGATTTAAGTATCTTTGCTTTTTTTCACTTGAAATAGCTTCTGTAGCTTACCTTGAACTAGCCTGAACTGTTTTGTAACTGATTGCTGCATTATTTTAAAATCTGCACTTAAAGTTACATTTTAGTCAAATTTGATCGAAAGTTTGCTTGTTTGTTTGTTTAATTTAACTGTGGAGGCTGCTCACTAAAGTGTGCTAGCCTGTGTAACTAATTTATCACTGTTTCTGCATTTTCTGTGTGTTTCTACCAAAAAACAAAAACAAAAAATTAATCCTTGTTTTCCCGCCTTCCTCGACTAGTTTAGACCACTTTACAGGCATTGCTGTATTCTGGGCTGTGGTGTAGTTCCTGTGTTGTCCATTACCTTACTTGGATAGAAGGAAGTTTCTTTGCTCACCAGTGGGAGTGGGGAGCCTTGAGCAGCCTACCTGTCCTTGGGGGAAGTGACCTCAGCACAAGAAGCTGTAGTAATTGGTTGTTTGGGACCATTTCCAGCTCTTTTGTAGTTCACTGTTTAAAATCCACCTCTGGGCATTTTTTTCTGGCTATACTGCTCAGACAAGCTCCACGTGGGTTTACAGAGTGGTCCTAGTAGCAGGGAACTCACAAAAGTGACTACCTTTTGGATTTAAGTATCTTTGCTTTTTTTCACTTGAAATAGCTTCTGTAGCTTACCTTGAACTAGCCTGAACTGTTTTTTAACTGATTGATGCATTATTTTAAAATCTGCACTTAGTTACATTTTAGTCGAATTTGATCGAAAGTTTGCTTGTTTGTTTGTTTAATTTAACTGTGGAGGCTGCCCACTAAAGTGTGCTAGCCTGTGTAACTAATTTATCACTGTTTCTGCATTTTCTGTGTATTTCTACCAAAAAAACAAAAAAATAATCCTTGTTTTTCCCACCTTCCTTGACTAGTTTAGACCAATTTACAGGCATTGCTGTATTCTGGGCTGTGGTGTAGTTTCTGTGTTGTCCATTACCTTACTTGGATAGAAGGAAGTTTCTTTGCTCACCAGTGGGAGTGGGGAGCCCTGAGCAGCCTACCTGTCCTTGGGGGAAGTGACCTCAGCACAAGAAGCTGTAGTAATTGGTTGTTTGGGACCATTTCCAGCTCTTTTGTAGTTCACTGTTTAAAATCTGCATTTGCACGGCTTTGCGCAGTTGTACGCATAGCACAGCGCCGGTTAAACAAGGTTAAACTTTTTCTGGCTCTGCCAAGTCTGTTCTTCAAATTTTCCCTTAAGGAAGCTCTACTCTTAGTATAACCAGACTACTCATTGTATTATAAGCCTAGCACTTGTTCTCAATACTTCTCTACTAAGTAAACACTCTCGTACTAAGTAAAGCACTGCATCTACTTACCACCCCTGTGAATACCCACTTCCCTTAAAGGTATACCACTGCCTTATACTGTTCTAGCATGTCGAGTGGTAGATTACTGGCTGCCTCCAGTTCAGCTGGTCAATCTGGGCATCTTGAGACAATGCTACAATTGTCTCATGTACATAGACAACCCTCTCCTCCTCCCAACAAACACAAATACATGTGAGAGATGCAACTATATAGCCAAACTGGAGGCTGAACTCTCTCAACTCAGGGCTGGCATGACCAGACAGGAGGAGATGGCAACCACACACACAACAATCCCAGTCCCACATAGACCTACTACAACTGAAAACCAAACACATAAAAACACAAAGACATACTCGGAGGCTCTAATAAAAAACTTACCAAAACAACAGAGGCTCCCAAAGCAGACATCCAAAAATCCACCACCTCAAAACAAAACACACCACCTCAAAACAAAACACATGCAACACATACTTCAATAAATCAGTGTGTCGACCAATCGCAGCCCTTAAGGCCAAACACCTTGCCTGATACACTAGTAATAGATGACTCCTTAGTCAGAAACACTGATGTCCCACTGACCAGGCTGAACAAGGAGAAGGTGACTGTGAGCTGTCTATCGGGAGCTAGGAACCGCCACATAACACACGCACTCAGGTCACTCCAAAGCAAGTACAAATATGACTCCGTCATTGTCCATGCTGGTGTGAATGACCCGAGACATACCTCCCTGGACTACATGAAAAGAGACATAGAGGAGCTCTCCGATTATGTAGCCCAGGCTGGTATGACCCTGACCCTGAGCAGCATCTTGCCCTCACCAAGAATGATACCACAATACAAAGACAAGATGATCAGCTTTAACAATTGGCTCAAGTACTGGTGTCATTCTAAGGGGATCCAATGTCTGTCTGCCTGGGATGATATGTTGGACAAGCCACGCTGCTTCGCAAGGGATGACTTACACCTGTCACCACTGGGCTTCCGGATGTTGGCTAAGGCTCTTGCCACCCCCATAGTGCCTTTTTTAGGCAAGGCTCTAAAGACAAACCCACCTCCTTAGAAAACAAAAATGGAAAAAAACTAAGGGTAATGCTGCTCAACGCCAGAAGTCTAAATCTCAAGATGCAGGCACTTGATGCACTCCTCAGCATATAGAACATTGACGTCTGTGCAGTAACTGAAACCTGGTTCAAGGCTCCTGAGAGCACCCCAGCGCTACCAGGCTATACCTTGTATCATGCTTTTCGGCCCCAAAACCCGGGCCGAACCACAAAGGGAGGAGGAGTGTCCATATTCGTAAAGGACACCCACACCTCCAGGTTAGTAGCAACACATGAAGCATCAGAGACCATACAGGTGCAATTAACCATAGGCAAAACTGCTATACAACTGGTAGCATGTTACAGACCACCCTCCCAATCTCAAGAACCCCACTCAGCCTTCCTGAAGACATTGGAGGATATGAATGTATCACAAAATACCATCATACTGGGAGACTTCAACTACCCAAACATAGATTGGGTACATTATTCTAGCCCTAATACCCCAGCCCAAAGGTTCCTGGAACTCATAAATTCAAATGCACTGGAACAACTAGTCACCTCTCCCACTAGGGGAGATAATATACTAGACCTGATCATCACAAACATGGGGACAAAATGCTCCACACCGGAAGTATACCCCTCACTAGTGAGATCTGACCACAAACTAATCACCCTGGATATACATATCCCACCTTCACCCCCAGCACAAAAGACCACAGTGAAAAACTTCTCAAAAGCAGACTTCACTCTTCTTAAGACTGAGATGGTATCCTTTAAGCCCACTGTGCCAGTGGATACCACATCCAACAATGCCGAATCCTTCACAAATGCTTTCTATGGACATCTCCAAGAATGCATGGATCATGCAATCCCTAATAAATCCAAGTCCTTCTCCACCAAATGTAAGCGTCCTGTCTGGTGGACCTCAGCCATAAACAAATTGTATAACAAAAGGAGGAAGCTACTGCACGTCAGAGCGAAATCCCATGAAGGGAAGACATCTCTGATCAACATTAGCAGGAAACTACGTTCTCTCATAAAAACATCCAAGGCAAACTTTGAAAGAAAAATCGCTAAGGACACTAAAGATAACCACAAAGCCTTCTTCAGCTATGTTAGAAACCTGGGCGGAAACCCTCAGATATGCTCAGAGTTGGTTCACAACAACAAAAAATACACTGAACCCACAGATATTGCTAACATTCTCACTGACAGGTTCAGTGCAAATTTCTCGCCTCCTTCACCCCCAAAAGAAGAAATACTTATCCCAACTGAATGTAATCTCCCTGTCATCTCAGATGTCCAAGGAGAACCGCCCTAAACAAAGCAAAAAACACAGCATCAATGGGACCTGATGGTATCCCGGGGTGCGTGTTATGTGAACTCCAAGAGGAGCTAAACCCACACATAAAAATGCTATTTAACCTTAGCCTTACTTCGGGATATGTACCTGAGCACTGGCGTACAGCAACAGTGGTCCCACTCCACAAGGGGGGCTGCCTCTACAGACCCTGGAAACTACCGCTCCATAAGCTTGACTAGCCTGGTCTGCAAAGATATGGAAAGAATCATCATCATAAACGGAGACATAGGGGGCCTACAGATGCTTGACCCCACCCAGCTCGGCTTTGTAAAGGGCAGATCCTGCCTTTTAAACCTGGTTGACTTTTTCGAAACAGTCACTAGAGCCACTGATGAGGGCAAAGCAGTCCATACAGCATACCTGGACTTGGCTAAGGCCTTCGACACAATACCCCACTCAGGCATCATAGATAAGCTAAACAGCTTAAAAGTAAACCCTTATGTCACTAGATGGGTTGCAAACTGGCTAAAGGACAGAACCCATAAAGTTAAAATCACTGGAGCAATGTCAGGCTCAAAGCCAGTCACAAGTGGTGTCCCACAGGGATCTGTCCTGGGACCCCTCTTGTTTGGCATTTATTTCTCAGATGTTAAAGCAAACATGGGAGGGCTGTGGCTGACAAAGTTCACAGATGACTGCAAACTAGGCGCCATAGTCGATACACCAGCAGATACACACATCCTACAAAAAGGCCTCACTGAAACGGACAACTGGTGCCGTAGTCACGGCCTTAAACTGTATGCCAAAAAATGTATAGTCATCCCTTTTGGAAAAAACAAAGTACCCACAAATTATCACACAGACAGCAACCCACTGAGTACGGAAAAAGTAATCAGAGACCTAGGGACCCAAGTAGACAGAAACCTCTCATTTGACACCCACGTTGCCAAAGTGGTTAGAAAAACATTCTACCTTGCACACCTCATCATGAAGGGTTTCACATCCAGATCCAAGGATGTCATTGTACCCCTATATTCCTCCCTCATCAGACCCATGATTGAGTACAATGCCCCATTTGGTATGTACCTCACCCGGCACTTGCAACAGCTGGAGAGACCACAAAAGTACCTCACCAAAAGGATCAAGGGTCTCCACCATATGTCTTATTCTGCCGGACTAAAGAAACTTCAGCTCTATTCAGTAGCATACCGCCTGCTCAGAGGTGATCTCTGCCTGACGTACAAGGCCATGTCCAATCAGGATCTGCTGGACATGCTCGACCTCAAAAAATCCAAATCCATCAGGACCACGAAAGCTAAAGACTTAAAGCTCGGCACAAGTATGAATAGGACATGCTGGAGGGATAGATTCATAACCCAGAGACTTCCCATGCTTTGGAACAGGATCCCAGTTCGTATTAGGCAGAGCCCCTCACTGACTCTCTTCAAGAGAAATCTTGATGAGTGGATGGGGGATCATAAGTTTACCCCAGGGGTCACATCTGTGTCACTGCTAGACCGGGGCACAGTAAACTAATCCTATTATATAAGGGGACCTTCACTGTGTCACTACTAGACAGAGGCACAGTATTCTAGATTTTTTCTGTACATTTTTGTACCATTTCATGGGGTGGCAAAATCCACATCACTATGGCTAGGCTTACAAATGCCCCAGGGCAGATAGCCTAGTACTATACTATGAAACTATATATATATATATATATATATATATATATATATAGACATATATATATATATATATATAGACATATATATATATATATATATATATATATACACATATATATATATATATATATATATATATATATATATATATATTCTGAGTGAGGCACATGTGTACAGATGGATTGCAACAGGTGCCTGGTGACAAAGGCATGGAGTGAACACCAGTGTCGAAACTGGAGTACCATACCCCATTTCAAATCACCTACACCAGTAACCACCAGATATGTGACTGGCTGCCCACCACTGCATGTGTCAGGGGTGAACAGGGTCATAAATGTGTACAATAGTCCCCCCAATGATAGTCACAGTGGCACACTATTCCTGGAATACCTGTACATGGTATGTGTCAACAGACATGGTGTGTCAGCTATGGACATGTAGGTCAGTGTACCCCTCCACACCACACAATGGCTGCCAAGGTATGTACCTCACATGACAGCTACAGATATGGAGAAGGACACAGTGACATGTACGACACTGTGACAATGCACTCAAACACATTACCAATGCACAGTGACTGACAACACTACAGAGTGCACACATACTACCCACATAGAGGTTACCACTCCTGGATTTACATACTTAAGTCACACCCATGACAGATTTATTTATTTTATTTTATTTTACATTTGTTGACCGGGCTAGTCTAGCTGGATACATGTCCATTTTCAGTAGAGGCCCGGGGAGAAAAGCTCCAGAAGAAAAGAAGGTACATATAATAAACTACACAAGTAAATATTATTAACATAGGCATATAAAGAAAAACAATTGGTTTTACATACAGTTTAAAACAGGTACATAACTTATGTAGATAGTCTGACATGGCTACATTGTAAAACCTTAATCGGGTTGGGTAGAGGCTTAGCTGGGCCTGGACATTTGCTGTTAGTCTGGTTTAGAACAGGGGCATAGCCAGTGGGACTTAAGGAATTCTTTGAGGTGTTTTTTCAGATGTCCAACAACCATAGTAACACATCACACCATCCACAACCTAAATGACCGCTGTGTGTCGTCCTTGACACCACAGTAGAGAGCACATGGCGGAGGTACAGGTTCCTACCCACAGATAAGACATACCCTGCAATAAACCACACAGCGTTAAGAAGCAAGACTCCCCATGAGTACATGTCACACATACCCCTGCTGAATGTTAGTCAGGTAATATGCCTTATGAGTCACCCTGTGTAACTGTTTGACAGGAGCAGGTACCATCACATCACATGTGTCACAATGGTCAGGGTAGCAGGACAGTATGCTGCTGTAGTCCCAGGGGCAATAGCATATTGTGTTGTGTTGTGTTGTTATGTAGAGGTGCCTCCTTTGTGGAGTGGAACCACTGCTGCTGTACGCCAGTGTACAGGTACATATCCTGTAGTCAGGCTAGTGTTACATAGCACTTCTATATGCGAGTTTAGCTCCTCTTGGAGTTCATGTAGCATGCAACCAGGGATACCTTCATGTAGCATGCAACCGGGGATACCATCAATGGGACCTGATGGTATCCCCGGTTGCATGCTACATGAACTCCTCTTGGAGTTCATGTAGTATGTAACCGGGGATACCATCAGGTCCCATTGATGCTGTGTTTTTTGCTTTTCTGAGGGCTGCTCTCACCTGGACATCTGTGATGACAGGGAGGTTACATTCAGCTGGGATAAGTATGTCTTCATTTGGGGGAGAGGGAGGGGGGGAAATTGCACTGAACCTGTCTGCCACAATGTTGCCAATATCTGTGGGTTCAGTGAATTATTTGTTGTTGTGTACTAACTATGAGCATATTGGAGGGTTTCTGACCAGGTTTCTAACATAACTGAAGAAGGCCTTGTGGTTATCTGTAGTGTCCCCGGTGATTTCCCTCTCAAAGTTGCCCATGGATGTTTGTATGAGAGAACATAGCTCTTTACTAGTGCTGATCAGATGTGCCTTCCCTTTATGGAATTATGCTCTGTCTTGCAGAAGCTTCCATCTTTTGTTATACAATCTGTTTATGGCTGGGGTCCACCAGACAGGATGCTTTCCCTTTGTGGAGAGTGTCTTGGTCTTATATGGGATTGCATGATCCATGCATTCTCGGAGATGTCCGTAGAAATCATTTGTGAAGGAGTCAGCATTGTGGGTTGTGGCTTCCACTGGCCCAGTGGGCTTAAAGGATACCATCTCAGTCTTAAGAAGTGTAAAGTTTACGTTTGAAATGTTATTCACTGTAGTCGTTTGTGCTGGTGGTGGAGGTGGGATATGTATATCCAGGGTGATTAGTTTGTGGTCAGATCACAGTAGTTGATGATGTACCCCATACAGTACCTCGATACAAACCCCCAGAGTGAGGAGGTGCTTTGGACCTGAATCAGTGTGCTGACTGCTGGGGTTTGGTAGTATGTCATATGGAGTGTGACAGGTACTGTTGCACAGTTGTTGGCTGAGCACTGATAGACAGATGCTATATATGGGAGATATGTTGTATCACAACAGTCGAGTAGCATGTGTAGTATGTGTGCAAAATTCTGCTGACATATTTTGCTGATATCATTTTATTTCCTTTTTCAGGACCATGGCTCACCAGGCAATCTGGCATACTCTGCAGCTGTGGATGAGGAAATACACCAGAGCCTGGTGCGGGATTTTGCAATACTCTTTTCCCGCACCAGCGAGAATCAGCAGGAGAGGGCTGCACTGTGGCAAGACCTGGTCCGTCGGGTAAATGACATAGGCACGCATAATAGAACATATGAGCAGGTACGACATCACTGCAGTGATTTAATCAGAAATGTCCATCAGCGTGCGTCGGATATCCACAGGCAACAGGTTGCCACAAGTGGTGGGGTGGCTACACATCCACCACTCACCAGACTGGAGGGACTACTCCGAAGTGTTGTGGCTCCAGCCCACCAACAACAACAACAGCAGCAGACCTGCATTATGATGGAAACTGGAGCCACACAGCACCATGACTATGAGCGTGCAGGTAATATGCCATATGTATAGTTGACTGTTGTGTATACTGGTAGTTAATGCATGTGTGAGGTGTGTCCTTGGTTTGTAGCTGTCATCATAGTATTTAATGTGCAAGTGTGATATTCTCAATATCAGCAGCTGACCTGTGAAAAGCAACTGTTGTACTACTGACCTGTATCATACTCAGTAACAATGGCACAGTTGTGCCCACTGACATTAATTTCCTCACTTCTGCAGGTCCCTCCGGTGTAACAGCAATGCATCCTATCCATGCTGGTGAGTGTATATTAACAATACCTTTAATAGTCTTGATAGTAATAGTAATATTAGGCCCAATCAGTAGTGCTCTGTGTATGCATGCAGGTGTGTCTGTGTGTTGATATCTCGCATACTGAATAGTGTGCAACTGTGTGCAAGTGTGCACCTGTGCATGTGTGCATTTGTGCATCACTGGTAACATTGTGTAGACATTGTAAACTGTGTTTCCTGTTTCCCTCCCACAGGTTCTGGTGCTGCTCTGGTGTCATGCAGCAGGGAACCTGAATCAGGTGCCACGGGTACTGATAATGATGACATCTGTGTAATGGCACAGGAAGGTGTGCCAGGGTCCATCATTGGTCAGCCAATTGACAGTACACAGCTGTCAACCCCATCAATGCACACAGTCATCCTGCCAATACATCCTTTGTCACCAATGTCCCTAGGTGATGGACAGGATACAGTGGGCATTGACCAGGGTAATGTGGTATCTGTGGCACATGCTTCCCCACACAGCAGCCATGGGCATGGCCCTGAGATGGTACCACACAGACAGATGTCCAGGGATTCTCGTGGGAGCATCCGTGGGTGTACTGCGCCTGTCAGACGTGCCCACAGAGGTCTTACAACCTCAGCTATGTTTCGAGCTGTCATGCAGGCACAGTCACGTATGGAACGGTACACCAGACAGGGTCTGAGGGAGCTGACAGCATGTCACCCAGCCATGAGTGACAGTATGCCTCTCATTGCAGCTGCCATCCATAATTTCATCTATGTCATAGACAGATGTTGTGGGGACATATTAGATCAGTTCCACAACTACATGTCCATGAGCCAGGCCAATGGTGGACGGTTGAGGCGTCAACGTGGGCGTATGCCAGCAGCAGCTGGCAGTCGTCGCGGACAACAACAGGGCCGCGTCCGCCACCATAGTGCCAGCAGCAGCCCCAGCAATGCTGGGTCTGTGCTGTCATCAGATCGCCCCAGGAAACCACGTGCACGTGGCTCTGGACAGGCCCAACAGGGATCTGTATCCAGTAAATGAACACCTGCTTCTGATGACAGTACCCAGTATGGATTAGTACAGGATACGGTCCGTAGCACCCCTGCAAGGCACAGGTACCGTGTCTGTGGCCAGAGACACTGATCTGCATGACCTGGCAGGTACAGTCTGTGGCTGTCCACAAACACCGGTATATGGCAGTCATGAGGTAGAACTGTGTGCATCCATACACACATGCAAATTGGCAACACCTAGGGCTACCGCATACACACACACACTGCATCAACATTGCCCCATCTTGTACGGCTGTCCCTCACCAACACACATACACATACATGTCAATTGGTGGTATCAGTGGCAGACTCAGGCATACCAAGTTCACACCCTGTGCATATGATGAAACTGTGCCACCTCCTGCAATCTGTAACATCAGTGCAGGTACAGGTTAACATGTCGCTGATGCTCAGGGTGACTACATAGATGTGTAGTAATAGTATCATGTTGTTAACAGTACAGTGTGCTGATATAATTGTGGGTATATCCCAGCATGCCTGGTGCAGTAAGGGCATGATTGTCTTGTACTGTTTTCTACACCCATGGTAAGTACTGTAGTTTATCATCTGCACATGTTTGCATACTGGTGGTAAGGATGTCAACAGAAGGTCACATACATAGGTAGCACAAGGGATAAGGTAATGAAAGTATTGATACGCAATGATGGACATGTAAACTGAAAGTGGCATGTTGCCCACACTGGACTCTGCAATGCGGATGTTTGAGGATGTTGATATGTGTGCAGTACTACACGACTGGTACAGGACACACAGGAGGACCCTAGCACTGCAAGCTCACATCTCATACCATGCTAGACAGCCCCAACACACAAAGCTAACTTTCACAGGAGGGAGAGTCCCCATAAATGTCAGGGATACTGTGGTGGCAGGACAGGTAGCATACATCCTACTAAGTATGGAACCACTGAGTGAAGGCTCAGTGTCTGTTATTTGACATGTGTATTACTGCAGGTATGAGCACCTGGGTTTCCATCTGGTTATTGTACATCCTGACGGTACATGGTCTGTACACTTGTGTGCGCTGAGACTGGACCCTGGCCATCTGACCTGTGTATTTCCATGTACATGTGTATAGTGCCTGCATATTTGCACTGTTACCTATTGGAAGTGGTACAGCTTGTTTGTTGTACAATGGACTACATGCAGCCCTGCTTACTGTAGCTTTGTTTGCATGCATGTTTGCTTGCAGTTACCCTGGAACACTGAAGATTTACGGAGCTTCTGTGGATTCCTAGTGACATCTGCATAGCTTACTATATGTATGTCCATGTCTCACTTGACAGAACGTCACTGTTTGTCCTGTTCGCATGTACGTTGCCTGTGACACATTGCATATGACTTACCTGGCATTTGACCACGTGAGCAGTCATATATGCCAGTTCTAACTAATCACAGGCACTACACCCTCACATACTCACCTTCTGTACCTTGTTCCCCATTGGCCCTATATGCTGTTAATCACCATGGCAATCACAATACTATGGTAGCATGTGCAAAGGTCAGTCAGTCACCTCTATGGTACATTTCTGGAATATGTGAGTCATGTGGCAATGTCACAGCTGCCACATGTACACAGTCAACCCTCTCCACTACACATGTACGTACAACACATGTGTGAGATGCAACCACATAGCCAAACTGGGGACTAAGCACTCTGAACCCAGTACTGGCATAACCTGTCAGGTGGCATGAAATACTACAGTGACTACAATACCAGTCTGATGTAGACCTACAGTGACAGCAATCCAAACACATGAACACACTGGGGCATTCTTGGAGCCTCAGAATAGCATCCTGCCTGAGCAGCAGACACCTCTGCAGCTGGCACACAGGCATACGTTAAGCCGGAACACAGCACGTCCAACACATAGCACACAAATCCTGTGTGCCAAACAGTCACAGCCTGTACGGCTAGACAACACACCTGCTACAGTTGTGTTAGGTACCTTTATTGCCTGGTACAGTGAGGTCCCGCTCACCAGGCTGGACAAGGTGAAGGTCACAGTGATATGCCCGTGGGGCACTATGGTCCACCACATAACACAAGCATACAGGTCAGTCAGAGGCATGGACACATATGACTCAGTCATTGTCCATGCCACTATGGCTGACCTGTGATGTACCTCCCTGGACTACATGATAGGGAACATGGAAGGGCTCTCTGAGCATGTGGCATAGGTTGGTATGACCCTGACCTTGGTTGGCATCATACCCTCACAAAGAATACTGAAGTATTACTGAATGCTGATGAATTACTGTAGCTACAACACCCTAGCTGAAAGGTTCCTAGCATGTAGTCACTGCATTGCTATGGAACAACTTGTTACCACTCCCACAACAGGTGAAAACATGCAGCACGTGTTCATCAACAACATGTAGACTATATGCCCCAGACCAGATGTGTATCCCTCGCTGCTAGGATGATACCATATACAACTCACACTGTATATACACATACCACATGCAGCATTCGCACAGAAAACCACAGTCATAATGTTATCCAGTGGAAATACCATGTATTCACATGTGGCAGGCGTCAGACATGGGAACTATTGAAGGTCACAGGTATATATGTGTATTTGGCACACACATACATCATATGTGTGCATTGCCAATACTGGTTTAATCGATGTCATGCATTATTGTGAATAACAACCCACACACATGGGCATTCTGTGTGACAAAAACACACGTGGCATTTGTGGAATTCAAAGCCATAACTAACTGTGCTATGACAGTAGTGAGAGATGCAGTAGCAGAGCGTGCTATTTGCATTACTGGGAGATTTGCCCTCTTCTGCTGTACTTGTAGGGTGCTGACATCATCTCTGTGTAGAGATTGGAATATGCAGCAGCTGGTGTGTTGTACTGGTTGCCAAAAGGTTCTCTCACACATGTAATTGCACACACCCCACTTCCACCCCCCCCCCACACACACACTTGCCATTTGCAGAATTCAAACCCCTACCTCATTATATTATGACACTAGTACAAGATGCAGTAGCCGAGTGCGCTATTCGCATTACTGGGAGGTTTCTCTTCTCCGGCTGTACTTATAGGGTGCTGACATCATCAGTGTTTAGAAAGGGGAATGTACATCATGTAGTGTGTTCTCCTAGTTGCCAAAAGGGACATTTCTCTCACACAGAATTGCACACACACTAACCCCCCTCACCCAAACACACACACTGAGCATTTGCAGGATTCAAACCCCTACCTAACTATGTTATTACACTCAAGACAGATGCATTAGCGGAGCGCACTATTCGCATTACTGGGAGGTTTCTCTTCTCCTGCTGTACATATAGGGTGCTGACATCATCAGTGTTTAGAAAGAGGAATGTGCATCTTGTAGTGTGTTCTCCTAGTTGCCAAAAGGGACATTTTTCTCACACAGAATTGCACACACACTAACCCCCTCACCCAAACTGAGCATTTGCAGGATTCAAAACCCTATTTAACTATGTTATTACACTCGAGACGGACGCATTAGCAGAGCGCGCTATTCGCACTACTGGGAGGTTTCTCTTCTCCTGCTGTACTTATAGGGTGCTGACATCATCCGTGTTTAGAAAGGGGAATGTGCATCCTGTAGTGTGTTCTCCTAGTTGCCAAAAAGGACATTTCTCTCACACAGAATTGCACACACACTAACCCCCCTCACCCAAACACACACACTGAGCATTTGCAGGATTCAAACCCCTCCCTAACTATGTTATTACACTCGAGACGGATGCATTAGCGGAGCACGCTATTAGCATTACTGGGAGGTTTCCTTTCTCCTGCTGTACTTATAGGGTGCTGACATCATCAGTGTTTAGAAAGGGGAATGTGCATCCTGTAGTGTGTTCTCCTAGTTGCCAAAAGGGACATTTCTCTCACACAAAATTGCACCCACACACACTGAGCATTTGCAGGATTCAAACCCCTGCCTAACTATATTATGACACTTGAGGGAGACGCATTAGCAGAGCGCACTATCTGAATGACTGGGCGTCTGTTCTGCACCTGCAGTATTTATAGGGTGCTGACATCATTATTTATACAGAGGTATGTACATCTATTACTACCTGTCAGGTGGGGGATAGCATATATATGCATTTGCAGCCACCTACTTCAGGGTCAGATATGCACATCAGCACTGGCAGGTTATGTTTTATACCATGCTTCGTGACCACAGGACCTGTAACACACAACACAACCAGTTCAGACAAACCCTCCCACATCCAGGACACACACTTTGCTTCCTTGGGAACAGTGCCAAGATATGAAGGTGTTCACATACACCATTCCAGTTGTTAATGTCAGGTACAGGTATATTGTATGTGGGAACTACTCAGGCCTCTACAACATTACCCTACAGCCACTACAATTTGTGAGTCCATGTGCTATGGCAGGACCACTCACCACAGCCACAAGGGGGAATACATATTGCACCTGACCTTCTGCAACATGGGTACTCACTGTTTCACACCAGAGGTAGACCACCATTGTTGATATCTGACCATACCCACCTTTCCCTGGACATCCATATCCCATCCCCCACCCCCAGGCAAGGTTGTCACTGCAAACAAAGTGTATTTATCAAAAGCAGACTTTGCACTTGTAAAGACTGGGGTGGAAAACTTCAAAGGACCCATGCTGGGGGAGTATACAGGCCACTCTGCATAATCCTTGACAATTGCATTCTATGAGCATGTGGAAGGTTTGCATTGATCATGCTATCCCAAATATACCCATGACTCCTCCACAACAGGACACCTGTCAGGTGTACACCAGCCATATATGAGCTGTCCAACAGATGGAGTGAGCTAATACATTGCAGAGCAGTAGCCCACAGAGGGAGGACATCTCTGAACAGTACTGGCATGACACTTCAATCCCTCATAATCATCACGACAGAGTGTTGACAGTGAAATTGTCCAGACACTGCAGATAAGGCTCCTCTCAGTCTGTTATTGACGCCCACTTACTATTAGAGGTCCTCACCAACCCTCTTCCAGCACACACCAGCCACATGAATGTGGCATAGCAAATTCAACCCCTGGGACCTCCACTGTGTCCCTGTTTGACAGAGGCACAGCACACTAGCCTCAAACGGTGCCTTATGTGACCTACTTTACAGTGGCACAGTAGCCTACTGTACTGGGGAGGCAGACGCCAAGCACACTCTGGCTAAGCTTTCATTCCCTAGGGCAAACAGCCTAGTATTGACCTCTACACCCATATGTTTAATTGTCAGATGCACAATATTTGTTGCTGAACTTGTGTATCTGTGGAAGATGTTTGAATATGAGAGGGATCCACTATATCACTTATGTCTCTGTAGTCCTTTAACTGTGTGCACTGGGCAGATTGCTGTAATGTTCCTGGAATAACACGTACAAATACCAGATATGTGTGGCCAACTGCTAAACTGAGATAGTGTGTGAGCATGCCCAGTTCAGGCTTTCCATGGCATGTTGTCTGACATATGTCTCATTTATCCAAGTGTGCGAGCATGCCCAGTGTGAGCTTTCCATATGTTGAACTCTGCAGTCCACCACATTTGTGGATGAGTGTGAACTTCAACAATATCTCACGTTTATGGTTGTGTGTTGGGTGTCATGTTGTGTACTTACTGGCCAACTGCTTTGTGTCTGAACACAACATGGATTATACTGTGCCTGCAGGGTTTGCATGGAATACTTTGCATACAGTTGTCAACATCCTTTCATACTGACCTAACACTGTAGTACCATATAGTGTACTGGTTCAGTACTTTCACTGTGGTGGACAGTATCCTGGGCTTTAGTCCTATCACTGCTTTAAATTTTCATAGTGAGCACAATAGACTGGTTAGGGGCCAGTTGTGCACATATGACCATGTTGCATTATGTTCAGATATGGACTACTTAAACCAGGCTTGTCCAACATTGGTAGTGTATTCCACAACATAGGTGGACATTGGCAAACACTAGCGATGTGCCCTAGGCCATTTCTAATGCTAGTCAGAGAGTGTGTTTGTCCTTCGACACACATTGTAACTGGAGTTTGCCATGACATATGTCATGGTTAGTATACTCTGCCTCCGTCTACCGGTGACATAACAGTGATACCCAGGGTAAACCTACCATCTCCCATCCACTCATCAAGATTCCTCTTCAGGAGAGTCGATGAGTGAGACTCTGGCTAACCTGTACTGGGAGTTTGCTCAAGAGTGGGGGTGGCTTCTGTGTTATGGATTATTCAGTACAGCTTGTCCTATATATGTCAGTGCTGGGGTTCAGGTCTCTCATGTGCATAGCTCACTGCCATTCAGATTGTACAAGGTGCAGCATGTTCATTGATTCCAGCTTGGACATGGCTTTATACATCAGGCACAGCTTGCCTCTGGGCGGGCAGTATGTGGAGCTGCAGTTTGTTTAATCAGGCAACACATGGCATCTGTTCAAGCTCTTTGATACTCCTGGTGAGGTACTTTTGGGGTCTTTCCAGGTGATGGAGGTGTCTGCTGAGGTACATCCCACAGGGGCCATTGTAGTCAATTGTGACGCTGATGAAGGATGACTGCAGAGCCACAATGACCTCCCCTGATCTAGATCTGACTACCTTCATGATTAGGTGGGTATATGGTATGTTTCTGTAACCACTACAGCCACATGCTTGTCCAATGCAAGATATCTATCAACTTGTTTCCCCAGGTCTCTTATTACATCTTAAGTACTTAATGGGTTAACACCTATGTGGTAATTGGTGGGCACTTACTGTATACCCACAGGGGTTGACTATACACTTTTCTGCAATTAGCTTGCTGACATGGCTATGGCACCAGTTGTCTGTTTCTGTGTGGCCCTTTTGTGGGATGCTTGTGTCAGCTGGAGGGTCAGATATGGTGGCCAGTTTGTAGTCCTCTGCAAACTTGTTCAGACACAGTCCTTCCATGTTGGCCTGTACCTATGGGACATATATACCAAACAAGGGAGGTCCCAGGACCGAGCCTTGTGGGATGCCAGTTGTATCTGGTTTGTAGTCTGACATGGCTGCAGCATTTCTGACCATGTCAGTTCTGTCCTTGGTCTGGTTTGCAACCCCTCTACTGACACAGGGGTTTATATTTAAGCTGGTGAGCTTATCTATAATGAACATGTGGGGTATTGTATGGAAGCCTTTTGCAAGGTCCAGCTAGGCTGTGTGGACCACATTCCCCTCATCAATGACCTTAATGACAGTTTCAAATGAGTCAAACATGTTTAAGGGGCAGGATCTGCACTTAAGAAAGCCACACTGGGTAGGGTCCAGTGTCAGTAGGTCCCCAATATCTTTATGTCTGAGGTACATGCTGATCCTTTCCATAGCTTTGCAGACCAAGCTTGTCAGGATTCTGCGGTGGTAGTTTGCAGTATCCATTCAGGCAACACCTTTGTGGAGAAGGACCAGTGTTGTTGTACACTGCTCTTTGGGTACATATCCTGTGGTAAGGCTGACATTGAGCAGTAGTGTTATTTGGCGTTCCATTCTTCTTGGAGTCCATGTTGGACTCAGCCCAGGACACCATCTCGTGCCATTGATGCTGTGTGTTTTGCTTTGTAGATGCTGGCTGTTACCTCAGCATCTGCAATGTCAGGGGGCCAGCACTCTGCTGGGATAGATATTTGGCATTTTTTTTTGGGGGGGGGGGGGTTTGCACTGCACCTGTCAGGTTGGATGTTGGCAATATGTGTGTGTGTGTTTGGTATGTTGTTTGTAATATTTGAGTGATTCAGAGCATATCTGTGAATTCCCAACAAGGTTCCTACCATCAGTTAAGAAAGCCTTGTGATTATCCTTAGTGTCCTGTACAATTTGTATCTTCATAGGTTCATAGGTTCATACTAGGCTATCCGCCCTAGGGCATTTATAAGCCTAGCCAGAGTGTGCGTGGCTTCGCCTTGCTATGTGAATATTATGGCCATTTAGGATTTACTTTACTGTGCCTCTGTCTGGACGTGACACAGTGAAGACCCCCAGTGTACATCTACGATCACTCATCCACTTGGCAAGATTCCTGTTGAAGAGAGTCAGTGAGGGGCTCTGCCTAACATGGAGTGGGATTCCGTTCCAGGGTGTAGGGAGTCTCTGGGTTATGTATGTGTCCCTCCAGCACATCCTATTTCATTATGTGTTAAGGTTGACATCTCTCACAGCTCCGATGGATTTGGGTTTTCTGGGGTGGAGCATGTCCATTAATCTTGTGTTGGACATGGCCTTGTACAACAGGCATACAACGCCTCTGCGTAGGCAGTATGTGACTGCATACAGCTGGGGTGTCTACAGCCAGGCAGCATATGACATATATTTGAGACACTTTATCCTCTTGGTGAGGTACCTTTGAGGTCTTTGTAACTGCTGCAGGTGTCGGGTAAGGTACATCCCAAATGAGGCATTGTACTAAATTATGGGCCTGATAAGAGAACAGTATAGGGGCACAATGACCTCTGTTGACGTAGATGTGAATCCTTTCATGATAAGGTGGCCAATATAGACGGTCTTCCTAGCCACGTTGGCAATGTGAGTGTCACATGACAGGTTACTGTCCACTTGTGTCCCTAGGTCCCTGATTACTCCTTCCATACATAATGGATTACCACCTATGTGGTAATTTGTGAGTACCTTGTTTGGTATTTGGTGAGACATTCATACTGTCCATTGTCTTCAGGAAGGCTGAGTGGGGTTCCTGTGTGTGAGAGTGTGGTCTGTAGCATGCTACAGACTGTACAGCAGTTTTGCCTATGGTTAGTTGCACATGGGTGGTCTCCGATGCTTTGTGCATTGTCAGTTACCTGGACGTGTGAGTATCTTTGCTGAATATGGATACTCCCCCTCCTTTTATGGTTTGGTCCAGGTTTTGGGGCCATAACGCATGATATGAGGTATAACCTGGTAGTGCTGGTGTGCTGTCAGGAGCCTTGCTGCAGGTTTCTGTCACTGCATGGACATCGATGCTCTCCATACTGGGGAGGGCCTCGGGAGCATGCATGTTGAGGTTTACACGTCTGGCACTGGGCAGCATTACCCTTATGTTTCTTTCCACTTATGTTTTCTAGGGAGGTGGGTTAGTCTTTTCAGCCTTGCCTACAAAAGGCTCTATGGAGGTGGCAAGAGCCTTATCCAATATCCAGACACCCAGGGGTAACAGGTGCAAGTCATCCCTGGCACAGCAGCGTGGCTTGTCAAGCATGACATCCCAAGCAGACAGACACTGGATCCCCTTGGAAGGACACCAGTAATTGTGCCACTTGTTAAAGCTGATCATTCTGTGTTTGTACTGTGGCATCATTCTTGGTGAGGGTAGGATGCTGCTCATGGTCAGTGTCATACCGGCCTGAACTACATAATCGGAGAGCTCATCTATGTCTCTTTTCATGTAGTCCGGGGAGGTACATCTCAGGTCATTCACGCCAGCATGGACAATGACTGCATCATATTTCTACTTGCTTTGGGGTGACCTGCGTACTTGTGTTATGTGGCGTATTGTAGCAGCCTACAGGCAGCTTACTGTACCCTTTCCCTTGTTCAGTCTGGTGAGCGAGACAGCAGTGTGTCTGACTATGGAGTCACCTATTACAACTGTATCAGGCATGTTGTTTCTCCTTCTGGCCTGTGACTGTTTGGCACACCAGCTTTGTGTACTATGTGTTGCATGTGCTATGTTTGGAGGTAGTGGTTGCTTGGGTGTCTGCTTTGGAGGCCTCTGTTGATGTGGTGTGTTTGTAATTAGAGCCTCCAGGAATGTTTTTCTGTGTTTGTCTTTGGTTTGCAGTTGTGATAGGTCTATGTGAGACTGGGTTTGTGGTGTGTGTGGTTACCTTCTCCTCCTGACTAGTTTTGACAGTACTGAGTTGAGAGAGCTCAGCCTCCGGTTTGGATAAATGGTTGCATCTCTCACATATATTTGTATTTCTTGGGGGGAGGTGAGGGTTGTCTATGTACATGGGGCAGGTGTAACATTGCCTCAAGATTTACAGATTCAACTTGTTGTAGCTGGCATTAGTGGATTGTATGAGTGGACATATTTTATTGCCATACTACTGATCAGAGATTACTTCCCTTTTTAGGTTTGCTCCATCATGTAGTAGCTTCCTTATTCTCTTGCATGGTTTGGTAATGGCTGGGGTCCACCATGCCAGATGCCTGCGTGTATGGCATTGTGTCTTGGTTTTATTTGGGATTGCATAATCCATGCATTCCTGGCAGTGTTCATGGAATGCCTGTATAACAGGTTCTGAGGTGTGGCCCATATTTTGCACCTGCACAGGGCCTTTAATGGATTCCACATCAGTTTGGAGGAGTGCAACATTTGCTTTACACATGTTTTTCACTGTGGTTTTCTGGCCAGGGACTGTGGTCAGGATGTGTATATCCGGTGTGATTACTCTGTGGTCTGATCTTACCAGTGAGGGATACACTTCTCATCTTGCCATCCAGTACCCATGTTGCTGATGATCACATCCAGTATGCTTACCCCTCTTGTGGGAGTGGTACGTTGTTCCTGAGCATTTTGGTTTATGGATTCTAGGAACCTTTGTCCTAGGGTGTTGGAGCTAGAATAATGCTCCCAGTCTATGTTTGGGTATTTTCAGTCACCCAATATAATGTGGTTTGGAGTGCTTGATATATTCATGTATTCCAACATAGGCCAAGTGCAGTTCCTGGTGTTAGGATGGTAGTCTGTATCAGGCTATAAACTGGGAGGCAGTTTTAGCTACTGTTACTTGACCATGGCTAGTCCATGCTGCTTCTTGTTGTGGTACCAACATGGGGGTGTGATTATCCTTGACAATTATTGCTAGTCACCCTCCTTTTGTAGCTTGTTCCATGTTTTGAGGCTGTACAGCACAGTATGAGGTGTAACCTGGTAGTGTTAGGGTGCTGTTGTAAGCCTTGACCCAGTTTTCTGTTACAGGACAGATATCAACATTCTCCATACTGGGGGAGTTTAGACTGCATGCATCTTGCTGTTTAGACTTCTGGCATTGGGTAGCATTACATCTAGGTTCTTATCCCTTGTGATACCTATGGAGGTGGGTTTGTGTTTTGAGCCTTACCTATTCAAGGCACGCTGTGGGTAACAACAGCGTTTGCCAGTATCCATAAGGCTAGGACTGATAGGTGCACGCCACCCCTAGCAGGTGGAGCATCATGTCATGCTCAGCATGTCATCCCAGGCTGGCACACATTGGATCCCCTTTGACTAACAGCAATACTTCAGCCAATTATTGCAATTGATCATCTCATCTTCATATTGTGGCATCATGCTTGGTGTGGGTAGGATGTTAGTCAGGGTCATCAAGTTTGCATATACTACATGCTGTTACATTGCTTAACACATGGAAATCATGCCTCAGGTGGTGCTGCAGGGCTGCCTCTGTCGGATGAACATACTACACTCCCTGTACATGTTTGAGAGCAGGTTATGTCATTTTAGGCATCCCTGTTATTATATGAGTGAGTCAGAGAGGGGTATCATTCCTAGGGTTCCTACTGAACCAGTGTATGTGCTATGCGTTGCCTCTTTGCCAGGGCATACTGGGCACGCCTCTTTCTGCCTACTGGGGCAGGCTCAGGTTGTTCTTCCTCCGAGTCACACTCTGCCTTTGATGGCCTTGGCAATGGTGGGGGGCTCTTTGGCCCGGCCCTATGCTGGTCCTGCTGCAGCTGTTTTCGCAGGATCATATTATGTAGCATAGCACATACCATGACAATTTGGGTACATGTAGTTGGTGAGTACTGCAAGGCTCCACCAGATGTGTCCAGACACCGGAACCATGACTTGAGCAGCCCAAACACACCGCTCTATTACATTACGTGTTTGTGCGTGTGCCTCATTATGGCGTTCCTGTTCAGGTGTGTATGCATTTCTGATGGGTGTCATCAGCCACGGCTCCAGTGCATAACCTGCATCCCCCATTAGGTGTCCATGTGGGATGTCCCCATTGGCAAATGTCTGGTACAGCTGCGTCAAATGCCAGATATGGGAATCATGGTAGCTCCCAGGGCAGCCAGCACACACATTCATTATTATGCCCTGGGCATCACACACAACCTGGCAGTTGATGGAGGGGAAGCCCTTGTGGTTTATGTAGGCCCTACCCTGCTCACCGGCTGGTGCTTTGATGCATATGTGTGTGCAGTCTATTGCACCCACTGCCTCAGGGTATTCCACTATTTGCTGGAAGAGACGCATATTGCTGGCCAATACCTCACGGGCATTGGGGAAATATACATGATCACCGACATGTGCTGACATGGCATCCAGGAACTGGTGCAGTACCCTGGAGGCTGATGCCTGTGATATCCCCATCATATCACCAGTTGGTCTCTGGAAGGTACCTGTTGCTAGTATTCTTAGGCCAACACATGCCTTGGTTCCCACTGGGATGGGTTCCCCTCTGTTGCTTCTGTGTGGCCTGCACAGCTCGACAATTTGCTGCAGGAGGTCTATGTCCACTCTATAGTGCTCCACTATCTCCAGCTCATGTAACCCGTGGTAGGTGACCCTGGGCCTGTACACTCTTCTCCGTCTCCTCACTGTGGGTTGTCTGGCACCATTTGCATTGTCACCACCCTCAGCAAGTCGCCTATGTCTCCTTATGACAGCTATGGCAGCCCCTAGCATTTCTGCTCTGAGTTAAGCTTTTTCAGTTTTCACTTCTAATTGCTTACTCCTGTCTTGCAGTGTCTCTTGAGAGAAACATACTGCACTGCTGTTTGCAGAGTTTTAAGTTATGGGCTGGGCTACTATTCTGCCTGTGTAATTGCCTGCTTCTAATTGTTTTCACCTGCTAGCTCCAGCAGTATTCCCTGCTAGCTTCCTACTAATTCTGTTGCTTCCTTTTTCCTTTCTGTTTCCTCAGGGAGGAGCAACACGCATACCAGCGGAAACACGCTCACAGTGTCTTACATGCGCGCACACATGATTACACGGTTTAGAATCTACTTATTCGGGTTAAAATATGCGCACACCAGCGCAAACAGTCTTACAAGTCTGCCAACAGGCTCCCACATGCTCAGTCTGGCTTACACACGCGCACACTGCCCTACTCGCGCCTCATGGCGTGCACACGTGCGCATGCATGCCCAGCAAGAAACTTTGGTGTTGGCAACAGTGTACACCTTCCATTTCTTGACTTTCCCATGCTTATCTTGTGGCACTCCTCTTTCCATGATATGTGTCTGACATCTGTCACGTAACACTGACCTCCAATGAACTGCATTTCTTTCTGCCATTCCCCCCTGTGATGTCACCTATCTCCTACTCTGTTCCTCCCCCTTATGTAACTCTTACACTACTTGGAATGTGCTCATTTGCTATGTGACAGTGGGATTCAGTATCCTAACACTCATTTACATCAGATTGCCTACTAATGCTTAGTTACATGTCTTAGACTCGGCTTCCCCCCTTAGCAACCACTAAACGGTGGCCATGTTGTTTTTGGTCTGCTGGTCCCTGCATTGTAAATCCATGTATTGCATAAAACCCACATTTGTGGGTTTATAACCTTCATTTTTATGTTTTATATAGCACAGCCCGTTTGCACGGGGCTGCGCTGCGTTTAAACATCAACGATATTTATTTCTCATATTTGCATCGGGGTACCTTGCCAGTGGCCACATATTTGGCCATTGGCATGCTGCCTGACACATATGCACCCTTTATTTGGAGCTGACATGGCTCCATTGTGTTATTTGCAGAAACGTACTCAGTTGTCAACTGAGTACATTTCTGCAGCTAACACGACTCTTACACGGGCTGGTTTGAGCTTCGTGGATCGCTAATCTACCTCATTTGCATGCCTTTCGGCTGCAAGTGAGGTGATTAGCATATCCATGCCCAGTCCGTGTAAGAGACGTTTTAGCTGGTCTCTTACACGGACTTTCGGGCTGTTCCTGGATCGCGAGGGCTGCATGGAGTCTTACACTATTCGTAGACTCCGAGCAAGCCTTCGTGAATCCTGCCCACTGTATACCTTGTATCAGACGGTAGCATAGTATATCCTAGTATTCTATTGGAGAATGTTGACTACTTGATATTTAGTTACTTAGTGACTACTGAGGCTTTGTATTTTATTGGTTAATGAAGAGTTGAATTGTGGTAATAATTATATTTAACAGATGTTTATTTTATTGTAATTACATGGTCTGACGAAGCGTTTACAATCTGAAAGCACTTACCTGATATATTGAAAGCAAAGAAAAATGCTGGATACACACGGCAAGTACTTTAATAAACAAAAAGTAAGCGCTTTCGCGACCAGATGTCGCTTCATCAGACTGATGAAGTGACATCTGGTCGCGAAAGCGCTTACTTTTTGTTTATTAAAGTACTTGCCATATGTATCCAGCATTTTTCTTTGCTTTCAATATATATTTTTTCACGTTGGATACTTGATTTGGTAGTTGAGTGTTTTCTTCAACTTACCTGATATAACTTGATTTAATAACAGTTTTTTCGTTTTTATTATTTTTCTGTGTACTCAGTTCCTGTACAAATCAGCTCTTCAGCTGTGTTTTGGTGCTCGCTTTTATTTTGTTTTTAATAAAAAATAAATAATGGAAAGAATAAAGGTTTAACTTCCTCAGTAATTTTTCATAGCCTATCATTTTTATTGAGCTCATACATTTTATATCTCTTTCACAGTACAGGAGCTACATATTCCTGTATTGGTCTTACTGTACTTTTGAATATGGGAACAGCTACAGGAGAACTTATTGAGAAACTTGATCATAGAATGTTTAACAAATAATGCTACAGCATTTCCTGGTTTGTTTGCTGATATGTCCTTTCTAATTGATTTTGTCTGTTATCAAGACAATAGATCCTTGTACACATCTTTTAATACTAGCTTATTACCCAATATATGTAGAGTTAAACATCTAGATATTTCTATACAGTAAACTTTAACCGGAACTCAAGCAACTGACACTCTCAAGCAACCAGCAAAAAAAAAATTAGAAGAAATACAGTACAATTTTCATGTGTTGCACTTTCTGTTTTCTCCCCACACAAACATACCTTACATTTTTAGAGTTTTAGAGTTTTAAAAGGAAGATAGGAATAAATTCCCCCTCTCCCAAAGCTGAGAACAATTCAAACCAAATAGTATAGGATACAGTATTAGCCAGGCCTAATTTTTAATAGTAACTCTCAAGCAACCAGAAACTACAGTTGTCCGACATCTCCTAATCCCTATGGGTGCCTGCTGAGAGTTTAGTGTAGATGCAGTTGATCTCTGCATGAACTTACCAGGCAGATAATGTTCAAGTCTTTAGCAAATTTCATTATTTATTTTATTTCTTTATTGACAGCTGTTTGCCAGGAAAGTCTAAATGGGCACAAGTCCCCCTTTTCAGCAGCGGTCTGGGAGTAATGCTCCAAGGTAACATACTTAATGCAATCAATAATTGCAGTAAAAAAAATTATAATGCAGTTTGAGTGAATACATAACATAGCATCACTGTAATACAATTTGTACATATTCACAAGCATTAATATACAAGCTTTGTATTGAGAATTTACAGATAGAAGAATAGTATATAAGACAGGTAAGAGTAAGAAATACATCAGAATTAGATATTAAAGGAATTTAAGTGTTGTTAGAGAAGTAGTGATAGAATAGTAATTTGGTTGTGCTAATTAGAAGTAGGTATAGTAGTTTAAGTTCCACAATAAAGTGAAGTATTAGAAGGGGATAAACATGATGAGGGATGTTAGAAGAAGCTATGTCCCAGATGAGGAGCAGGGACAAAGCCAGGACACAGAGAGGAAATATTTTAGCAATGGTTTGAAAAAGATGAAGGTATGAGCTAGACCTGTTTGATATATATCAATTGTATTCCAGGTTCTAGCTACATTATTAGAATACAGACTGACCACAGCAGCCCTTTGCGGTTTATACATGGAAAGCACTTTTTAGTGCTGAACAGTGGTGGGTCTGGTAAGATTTTTCCAAACAAATCTGGCAATGTTGTTATAGCATTGCTCAAGTTTAAAACTAAGTGAGACTTGTAAGTTGGTCATGATAGGGATTCCATATAAGGGAGATGGTAAGTGGCAGCTAGTGTGATCTTAGTAGTGTTTGTAAGGAAGGGCCCATCTCTATACCGAAGAATGCAAAGTTCCTGTAATCACGGCTGCACAGGTAAAAACCACACTCCCCAAAGCCAAGAACACAGCATCCATGGGACCTGACAACATCCCAGGCTGCGTTCTACACAAACTACAGAACGAACTGGCACCCCACCTAAGGACCATGTTCAATCATAGCCTCAGCTCAGGCTTTGTGCTCATTGAATGGTGCACAGCAACGGTTATCCCACTTCACAAAGGGGGAGCCACCACGGACCCCAGGAACTACTGCCCCATTAGCCTGATGAGCCTGGTCTGCAAGGCCATGAAACGTATCATCATGGAACTTGTAAACAAAGATATTGGTAATCTCCAAACTCTTGACCCCACCCAGTTCAGGTTTGTAAAAGGCAGATCATGTCTCCTAAACCTGATAGACTTCTTTGAAGCAGTCACCAAAGCCACAGACGAGGGTAAGGTGGTTCACACATCCTATCTAGATCTCGCCAAGGCTTTTGACACCTTTCCCCACTGTGGAATTATAGATAAACTCACTAAACTAGGTATAACTCCTTATGTCACAAGATGGGTTGCCAACTTGAAAGTAGCAGACTCCAAATCCAACTTCAGACCAGTGACAAGTGGAGTACCACAGGGTTCAGTCCTGGGTCCTCTCCTGTTTGGTATCTACTTCTCTGAAGTACAGGCTAACACAGAAGGTCTTTAGCTAATGAAGTCCGCAGATGACTGCAAACTAGGAGCCATAATCGAAACTCCTAATGATGTGGACATCCTACAAAAGGGCCTCACTGAGACAGATGCCTGGTGTCAAAGACATGGCCTCAAGCTCAATGCCAAAAAGTGCGTTGTCTTCCCCTTTGGTAAAACCTCTGTAGTCATGAACTACCACATAGGTGGTAGTCTACTTAACACCGAAAGTATGATAAGAGACCTTGGGACACAGGTGGATAGGAGTCTGTCCTTTGATAATCACATCGCCACAGTAGTCAGGAAATCCTTCTACATGCACACCTCATCACAAAAGGTTTCTCATCCAGGAAAAAAGAGGTCAATGTTTCCCCGTACTCGTCACTCATTAGACCCATTATAGAGTACAACACCCCTTTTGGAAGGTACCTCACAAGACATCTACAACAACGGGAAAGGCCGCAGAAATACCTCACAAAGAGGAGTACTGGCCTCAAACTGATGCCCTATGCACACCATCTCAAAAAACTCCAGCTTTACTCCATTGCATATTGCCTACTCAGAGGCTATCTCTGCCTAACCTACAAAGCTATGTCAAATCCAGATCTGTTGGACATGCTCCACTTAAAGAAATCCCAATCCCTCTGAGCTACATGCTCTAGGGACCTAAACCTTGACACCACAATAAACAGAACATGCTGGAGGGATAGATTTCTGTACCAGAGACTTCCCATACTCTGGAACAAACTACCTATCTATATCAAACAAAGCTCCTCATTAGCACTCTTAAAGAAAAATCTTGATGATTAGATGGGAAATAGCAAATTCACCCCGGGGATCACTTCTGTGGCTCTGCTCGTCAGGGTCACAGGAAAATAATTTTCCTGGGTGGCAAAAGCCAGGGTTCCTTTTTGGGTAGGCTTATATAGGCCCTAGGGCCAATAGCCTAGTACCTACCTATGAACCTATGAATTTCTTTACTATAATGGTACTTAATTTCTGATGAGTTAATTTGATGTGGTTGTGTATATGTAATTCAAATTTAAGATTGTCATTGATTGTTATGCCAAGTAGTTTTGTATGTGAATTAACTTCAATCATGATATTATTTAAGGAAGAAATTTTACAGTTTTTTTTTCTTTTTTTTCAAGGAAATGGGATTTTGGAAAAAGGAGAAGTAATTTATTTTTTGTGGATGTAGTAGCCAGTGATTATCCAACATTCAAAAGAGTTAAAGGCTTCTTGAGTAATTCTCTAAAGATATATGAGGTTATCTAAAGTGCATATTATGGTAGAAGTGTCAGCATGTTGTTTAAGGGAAGTCTGCTGAGAGAATTTATGTAGATTGTTAGTGAATTTATGGAAGAGCAGAGGGTCAATATTGTATCCTTGTGACATGCCACTACTGACGGGAAGAAGGAGAGAAAAGGTGGGGAACCAGACTGGTAATTATCAGTTAAGTAGTTATTAAGCAATAGTAGTGTAGCTTGTGATAGCCCTAGTGAAGACAGTTGACAGGAGTTTTTGGTGACAGACTAGATCAAAAGCTTTAGAGAGATCAAGGGATACAGAGGAAATGAGTTTGCATTAATAGTATCTGTGGTAGTGCTATGGGCATGCTGTGCAGGGGTCAGGTGCTTTTCCTGCAGGATGTGTTCAACTAGTTGTTCATGAATGCACTTCTGAAGTTTTGACAAAGGTGACAATATGGCATTAAGTCAGAAACTGGTTGTTTCAGATGAGGTTCCTCCTTTATTAAAGGGGTTGATGAAGAATGTTTACATACAACCTATCTTCCTTACTCCCAGTAAATATTGGGGTTCCACAAGGCTCAATCTTAGGTCCCCTCCTTTTTTCATTATTTATCAATGACCTACACTGGAATATACCACAAGCCACCTGCATTCAATATGCTGACGACTCAACTTTAATCTGCACTGCTAAAAATGTTGCCTCCCTCCAGTCCCTCACCCAAACAGTTTTCCAAAATGTAGAAAAATGGTTTATGCAACACTGCCTCCTCCTTAACCCCAAAAAAACAAAACTTCTTCTCTTTACCCCTACTCACAAATCTCCCACACCATTCTTCACTATCTCCTCTAATAATGCTACCAGTATTAACCCTGATATGACCACTCGACTATTAGGTGTAACTGTTGACAACCGGCTTAATTTTGATGACCATATTAACACCACCATTAAAGCTGTTAACAAAAAAATTGGTACTCTCTACAGAATCAAACCCTTCCTTACCCCAGCAGCTAGAAAAAACATTGCCCAGACCCACCTGATCTCCACCCTTTTCTATGCCTCTGCTATATATACTAACTTATCTAAAACCAACATTACCAAACTCTCGACCTGTTACAATAGTATAGCTAGATTCATTACTACTACTCCCCTCAGAACTCACCATTGTCTCAACCTCAAACAACTAGATTGGTTAGAGCTAAAGAACCAATTACTCTATCAACAATTACTCATCATTCATAAGACTCTTTACTACCCTGATGATACCCCTAGCCTTACAAAACTGATTTCACCTTATAAAAACCTAGCCACACTTCGCTCTGCCAATAAACTCCTAGTAGCACTGACTAAATCGTACAATAAAGCTGGGGACTCATTATTTTCTAATTCCATTGTTAAAACCTGGAATCAACTCCCTCATGAAATAGCTAATCAAGACTCTACCTCTCTTTTCAAAAAACATCAAAGAACATCTTAAAACTCAATGGCTGTGTCCCTGTTCTAACCCCGACTGAAATCACATCTCCATACTCCTAACTTTCAGCCCCCTCCCCTGACTGAGCTCCTAAATAACACTTTCAATTTTTGAGAGTTATATTTGAAAAACAGGCTCCACCTTATATTTGTTCTTCCTCCCCCTTGCAATTTCATCTTGTGTTTTTTGCCTCTGTTTTTTATTAGGCTAACTGCAGCATGATGCATTACTTTTAAATTTATTTTCCTATTTTAATTGTCTGCTTTTTGTAATTTCTTGTGTTTCTAAACAAGTCTACCTTTGTACTTTTTTTTATTCATATTAGTGTTTTATGTGTTGAATTATTGTTTATTGCTTGTATTGGAGCTTTTCTCACCGGGCCTCTACTGAAAACGGATACATGTCCAGCTAGACTAGCCCGGTCAACAAATGTAAAATAAAATAAAATAAAATAAAATAAATAAATAAATAAAATGCAGAAGCAAGGTATAAATTATTAACAGATCTATTAATTAGTATAGACATGGGATTGGCCTAGGAACTAGCAGCTAGCTTAAGGCATTCTACTATGTGATTATCTGCTGAAAGAGAACATAGTTTCAGTTTAAGGAGTAGCGATTTGATGTATGAGGTATGGATGGGTTTTAGGGCTGGGATTGGATCGGTTTTACAACCTTCAATAATGTAGACATGTAAATATGAAAACAGTAAGGTCCTGAAATGGATCCTTATAGAACTTCACTCCAAATTGGACAGCATTGTGACTGAGCATCTCTGACAATAAATAACCCAAGACTTTCTACCGTCCAACCATGCAGTGATCTAATTCACAAAATAGCTATTGAGCTGCTGTTATTGAAGTATGAGTGACTGAATGAAAAACCCGTGACATACAGAGATAGACAATATCTACTGGAATACCAGAGTTCATCATTTTTATAACATCTGAATAAAAATACATTATATTATTAAGCATGACTTCCCTCTATTAAATCCCCGCTGGTGCATATCATAATATTAACCCCACAATCCACTTTTTTTATACACTGAAGTAATACTGTTTTGAAGATCTTTCTTATTATAATTGTCAACTTATAGGTTTATAGCTCTCCACCATATCTTACTGTGGGGACTGGAACCACTCAAACCACTTTCCATTGTTCCGTCACAAATCCATATGTTATTGATCATTGAAACAAGTATAAAAGTGTTTTTAAAGTTGAAACTATCTGACCTAGGGCACAGATTTTCAACTTCCATCAAATTTATATACTCAGTACTAGAAGAATTGCTACTGTAGTTTGTAAAACGAATTGGAAGCTATTCTTCACTAGTACTTTACAGTCCATATTTAGAATAATGGGCGAAACATATGATATGTTTGTAGAATGATTTCCCATTGTCTTTAGTGAATTTAACTAGCTTAAATTCATAATAGCTTTTAGACCACATAATAGTCTTTCTTAATTTTCTAACCACAATTTTATAGTGGGTAATAATAGCTGCTGTCCAGCTTCCTTAAAGAATTGCAACATAGTACACAGCAAACCTTCCAAATGTAATAATAATGCACTTGGGTTAAGAGACATTTCAAGTCACTTCATAAAACAATATACCTTTAACAAATTACTCATGCCAAACTTTTACGAGTAATTTTTAACTACAAATTACATCTCGATATACATAGAGACTATGTCACTTCAAAAAATATACAAAACATTAGGTATGTTCCTTAAAACCAAACCTTACCTGACTGAAATAACTCATCAAAACATAATTCAAACAATACTCCTTCCTAGCCTTCTATACTCATCATCTATTGTAATGTGTCTAAAACTCATGTGCAAAAGCTCACATAAACATAACAAAAAAGTGACATATGCAGCAAATGTCTTTAATAAAAGTCGTCATTGTAAAGTTCTTCAAAAAATTAACTGGAAGAATTAACACATATATTGAGTTTTACTCAACTAAAGAATATACACAATGCTTTATTTGTAGTTATTAAAAGTCCACTATTATTAACAAATATACTCCAGAGACCTAAATCTGAAACAGCGTTTTATAGTGTTAACTTTATCAAATAATTGTTATAGAGCCAAATCATGAAACTTCCTACCACCAGACCTCAGAAATCAAGATATATATATGTATATATATATATATATATATATATATATATATATATATATATATATATATATATATATATCAATATAAATATATATATATATATATATATATATATATAAAATATGTATGTGA